>NC_079439.1:44871470-44873970 GCF_903798145.1 Danio aesculapii | reverse complement strand
AGCGGTTCTGACAATGGAGTTGAGGATCTAAATGCAGCGTCTTTATTGACAAGAGTAATTAGTCAGGCAATAGTCAATAACAGGAGCAACGTGTACATAAAGAGTAATCCAAAAGACTCCAAAAGAGTAGTCAGTACAAAGGCAAAGAGATCGATCCAGGAGTCTAACAACAAGAAACTCAGCAATGTCTCTGTGTGTGAGTGTGCGTGCTGATTATATGGTCCATCCGAGTGGTCTAACATGAGCTTCCAGCTGTGTTAGCGCAATCTGGGAGAGAACTGAAACTGATGTATGGGAGGTGCATGATGGGATTCGTAGTTCTTATCAGAAGCAGACATGTAGTTCTCCATTGATCTGCAGCTGCTAGATCACTGGGGATCGTGACAGTAAGCTTAACTAAGGTATGACTTTATTCCCAGTTCAGACTTTCAATGTAAGCAAAACACAGCACAAGATCACTGAATTCTGCAATTGTGAATTCTGTGATCTTGTGCTGTGTTTTGCTTACATTGAAAGCGAGCAAGGGATCACATGCACCGAAAAAAGTCTGCCAATGTCAACATCTATGAAACACCTATGATTGGCCATTTCATTCATTATCTCAACAGAAACATGTCATTTTTTAACCTTGTACAAAAAAGGCTAGATTTAAAATCGTAGCGACAAATTAACACAATTTTCGCATTTCATTTCACTGTGCAGGGTTTAAGCAAATGCATTAAATGAATTTAGTAAATGGGCACTATGTGATTTACACGACTGACTGACTTTTCACACCCACTTTAGTAACGTTACTTTTGTCTCTTAACGCAGAATAAAAATGTGAAATAAGCACATTTATAAAATGTTAGTTCCATTAGTTTCAACGTTCCTATCATGCACAGCATACACACCTGCTGAAAACAGAAGTAAAAGAGCTGACATATGACTTCATAAGCAGTAGTGAACGGTGGGCCGTTGGCTTCACCATAGCGCTTCAGTCACAATCAATAATGGCGCTCTTGTACTAAATGCAGTATGTAGACAGTTAATTATAAGCCAGCCTTTGGTTTTAGAGTTAATTAATTTTCAAAGTGCATCAATTATAAGCTAATTGGGTTACATGGCTAGACCCTGAGGAGCAGCCACTGAAGAATAAAGAAACCACTGTCCTCTGCTTCAGTTTCTTTGTGTTTATCAAACACAGATGCCGCATGATGCCTTTATACATTGTTTACAGTGGATTTTGAGCATCTGTAATTTGAGCCTAGTGGAAAAAAGCTATGAGAATGCTCGTGCAATTTCAATTGCACCAATATAACAGATAATTAATTGGCTTAATAAAACATATTTAAATAAGTACATGGCATTTGAAATATGGTTGATGGTTTTTCGTTAATTTTACCTTTTTTAAAATATATATTTTGCTATTACTTCTTTTTGTGATTATTATTATTTTTATGTGATTTATTTTTTTATATAAATGGAACTACAGTATTAAGGGTACTGTTATTAACAGCATTATCACGATACACATATATATACATACATACATACATATATAAATACATACATATACATATATATATATATATATACATATATACATATATATATGTATGTATATATATATATATATATATATATATATATATATATATATATTATATATATATATATACATATACATATATACATATATATATATATGTATGTATATATATATATATATATATATATATATATATATATATATATATATATATATATATATATATATACTGTATATAAACATACACGTACACGAGGCCAAGTGCCATAGTGCCCCACCAGTAACAATATACAGCCATAATCGCACTGCTACGAGTGTGAAATTGCATTTATACAACAGTTCAACGGCATAATCACATATATAAAAAAGAAAATCAAACATGGAGACATGGAGAGTCTAAAAATTATTTTATGAGAAACTACTTTCTTCCGCCATTCCTTCACATCTGCAGCTGACATCAGAACAGCAGAAACTGTTACTACTTCATCAACGTCACTTTAGAGCTAGTATTTGAATGATTCTCTTGCTTAATGTCTAAAGTGATGACAAAATAGGTGATTTTGCTGACATTAAGATTATAAGGCTGAACGCCATGAAATGCCATCAGTCGACAGAGATTTCCCAGTATTTCTCTGTTGTATTTGGGATATTGCAATAATTAACCCTGAAAAAGCCAGAGCAAAGCAATCACTACCAGATTACTGTTGTGTTTGCGATAAGGAAAAATGCTAAACACATGCGGGCAATACTTCTTTCTTTCTCTTTACTGAACTAGTCTGCAGTAACGAAACAGAAGATGCAACTCAGGGTTGTAGAAAGAGTGACCAACACAAAATACACACATTCCTGATATGCGAGTCCCATCTCACACTCAATACATTACAATTACTATGTTACTACATAGCACTACAACATACAAAAGAGAGAGATCAACTTAGAATGTCACTTACCTCTTTTATAATAATTTGA
>NC_079439.1:44836470-44866470 GCF_903798145.1 Danio aesculapii | reverse complement strand
CACACGCACACATGCACACGCACACGCACACGCACACACACATAAACGGTTTGCCTCTGCGGCTGCTTCAAATGCTGTTTTTGTGCACATCATAATCACATAACACATTGCAGCTGTTAGCTGTTAAGGATTATGGCGAAGGTGACGTTAGCCGAGGGATTAGCATATTTTCATTTCACCAGTATTTTATGTCATAATAAGTGAAACTGTTTTGTAGAATAAATATTAAATCATTGCTGGGATTTTATTATGATTCACAATTTTTGTGGGTTACACTTGTGCCTATTTAATATGTGCTGATTATGGCAGTGTTTTTAAACATGCCAATGAGCTATTTATTTTACATAGAATAAAAAGCTAATTGTAACCAGAAGCAGTCAAGCCCCCCGAAATAATAAATAAATAAATAAATAAATAAATAGTTTGTTTGAGCATTATAAAAGCTTTGTGTGAATTAAAAACTTCAGTTGAAGATCTTGTGTAAAGTATCATACAGTTACTTTGATCATAAGTAAAATAGTAATAATGTTGCAAATGACCCTTAAAACAGTAAATCATATAATTACAGTTGAAATCAGACTTATTAGCCCCCCTTTAATTTTTTTTCTTTTTTAAATATTTCCCAAATGATGTTTAACAGAGCAAGGGAATTTTCACAGTATGTCTGATAATATTTTTTCTTCTGGAGAAAATTTTATTTGTTCTAAATCTATAGAATTAAAGCAGTTTTTAATTTTTATAAAACCATTTTAAGGTCAAAATTATTAGCCTCTTTAAGCAAATTTTTTTGATAATCTACAGAACAAACCATCATTATACAATAACTTGCCTAATTACCCTAACCTGCCTAGTTAACCTAATTAACCCAGTTAAGCCTTTAAATGTCACTTTAAGCTGTATAAAAGCGTCTTGAAAAATATCTAGTCAAATATTATTTACTGTCATCATGGCAAAGATTAAATAAATCAGTTATTAGAAATGAGTTTTTAAAACTATTATGTTTAGAAATATGTTGAAAACATCTTCTCTCCGATAAACAGAAAATGGGAAAAAAATAAACAGAGGCGTTAATAATTCTAACTTCAATTGTATATATCTTTTTGAATTCCAATGAGGCATTACACAATGCTGTTTTCAACTAAAATCAGAGGGGACAAAACCTTCTTTTTTTATTTTGCCTGTCTATTTTCACAACTGATGCATTTTGGCCTGAAAACACAAACTTTTCAAATCAATTGTATGTGATTCCAATTTGTGCACTTTTTGAATATTTACTTTTCGTTTTTTTAAATATCTGCGTCTGCCGGAAATATATATTTTTTTGCTTGCATATTACCTTACAGTCATGTGCGAGTGCTGGACAACCAACATAACAATATGTGCATGTGCAGATGCATATAATTTCTTTACAAAGTGATGTCTCTAACTACTGGCCTGGTTTGCATAAGATAGCACTTTAGCTGTTTTTGTGGATCAGTGTGAATGTGAATCTTTTTGACAACATAATGTAACTTTTCAAAAATGCTAATGAAAACCTTTTATTTTTAGTGCATTGTTGTTTCAGGATTTTTAAATACATGTAATAAGTTCAAAAGAATAACAAACATTTAAAAGAAAAATGTTATTAATTTGTCTAAACCAGAGAAGCCCAAACTAGGGCCAGCACTAGAACACACTCCACTGTGTTATAAATATGATTGTTTTGTTTTAATGCAATAAGTTATCAATTAAAAAGTAATTTTGCATTAGTTAATACAATTTATCGTTATGTTTTTTTTATTTTGAAATACTATGAAATAAATTAGGAAAATAAGCATGGTAACTTTAATGTAATATAGTTTGGTATAGGCTATTTACCTTCGGCCCACAGCTCTCAATAATATTTGGTTTTTGGTCCTTCATACTTAAAAGTCTGGGCACCCCTGGTCTAAAGATTTAACCTTGCCAAGTTAAAAAAATTTAATCATACTAGTTACAATTTTTTTGAATAGTAGTGTATAATAATATTAACAATAATAATAATAATAATAATAATAATAATAATAATAATAACAATTATTATTATTATTATTATTATTATTATTATTATTATTATTATTATTATTATATAAATATTAACAATTATTATTATTATCATAGAATTTATTATAATAATAATAACAACAACAACAATAATAATAATATATAAAAAATAACAATAATAATAATTATTATTATTATTAATATTATTATATAAATAATAATTATTATTATTATAGAATTAATAAAAATTATAATAATACTTAAAAAAATAACAATAATATAAATAATAATAATAATAATAATAATAATAATAACAACAACAATAATATATAAAAAATAACAATAATATAAATAATAATAATTATTATTATTATTATATAAATAATAATTATTATAATATTAGAATTAATAATAATAATAATATAAAAATAATAATAATATAAAAATAATAATAATATAAATAATAATAATAATAATATAAATAATAATAATAATAATATATTGTTATTATAAGAACCTAATAAAAAGAGAAACAGAAAATAAAATAATCTAAAATGAAAGGGGAAAAATATCATAATTCAGATTATTATTTTCATTTTTTGCTTGTTTGTCCTATAGCTTTGACATTGACTGAAGGTTATAAACATGTTGTCACTGAACTGTTGGTTTGTTTGTGTTTTCATCTCAACAATGCCATTGTCCAGAACATATCTGCTTGTTTTGCGGATTAACCATAGTAAAGGTAGCAGGTTAATACTGGTGGATCTTTGCATTTTTCCGCTGCTCACTGACCCAATTCATTAGATAAGACGGCTTGCGTTCACCCCACCTTGTGCCTCTACCATTCACTGAGGATCAGGCATTTATAATCCCTGGATTTTATATCCACCAAAACAGCTTGGTCCCATCAGCAAATTGCGATGGCATATGGTATAGGTTTATGATTCATCTGGCACTTGCATAGCAATGAGGCCCCATCATCCGTCAAAAAACACAGGGAAAATATCGTAATGTTAAATGATGCCAGCGACTGGGAGAGGTGCTGCTGGGCGCGTGGGCGGCCCGTGTTTGTGCTCAGAGAACTTGGAGCATCTGAGGTAGTAAAGCGCCTCCTCTCAGTGCATGTCTGCGGTGGGCAGGCTGCATTATGGGCACTGTTGGCTGAGAGCGACTCCACTGGAATAGTCGACGTTTCTCCAACAGCCATCATAAATGACAATTAAAGCATTGTCCGACATGTGTCGCTGACCACTTTACAGCTTATCTGAAAGTTAGTCATCTTTTGATCACACATACTACTGCGAAAATAAAAGGAAAGCATTACCTACTGTGTAGAAACTATTTTCACCAAGAAATTGCTAGTAAACTTTACTAATGGACAAGCAGCCAAAAGTGTATTTATATCTTTGCTCTTTATCCAAGCACTGTATGTAGATGATAATGTGTATTTTCTAAGCATTATGTAGTTCAGATATGACAATTTATAGTTGTGTTTGAGTAAAACAATTTGTGTTTTGTTCTTTAAACTACTGATGACAATTCTCCTGATTGTAAATATATATATATATATATATATATATATATATATATATATATATATATATATATATATATATATATATATATATATATATATATATATATATATATATATATATATATATATATACATACATATATATATACACATATATATACACACACACACATATACATACATATACATATACACACACATATATATACATATACACACACATATACATACATATATATATATATATACATACATACATATATATATATACATACATACATATATATATACATACATACATACATATATATATACATACATACATATATATATACATACATACATATATATATATATATACATACATACATACATATATATATATATATATATGTATGTATGTATGTATATATGTATGTATGTATGTATATATATATATATATATATATATATATATATATATATATATATATATATATATATATATATATGTATGTATGTATGTATGTATATATATATATATATATATATATATATATATATATATATATATATATATATATATATATATATATATATATATATATATATATATATATATATATACATACATACATACATACATACATACATACATACATACATACATACATATATATATATATACATACATACATACATATATATATATATATACATACATACATACATACATACATACATACATACATATATATATATATATATATATATATATATATATTCATATATATTCATATATATTCATATATAAAAACACACATCAGTGTTGGGCAATAACGCGTTACTAGTAATGCGTTACTGTAACGGCATTACTTTTGACAGTAACTAATACTGTAATGCATTACTTTTTAAATGTAGTAAGTCCGTTATCGTTACAATATGATGCGTTTGTTCGTTACTTAATAAGTTAATTAATTTTGGCTGCAGTCTAGCCCACATCTTCCTGTTTACAGCGGCGACGCATTGTGGGGTTGGTGGATGCCAACCAACCACTGTAGGGAAGACATGTCGTGTATGAGGCACTATACTGGACTAAAGTCAAGCAAAAGCAGAAAGCCCTAATGTGCACAAGAGAGACCAAATGCGAGAGAGACCAAGACACTAATAACGTTACTCTTATTAATTACTATTACTTATACTACTAGGTTTGTTGTTTCAAATAAATAAGCACACATTTGTTATTTGTATAACAATATTGATTAGTTTAGTAGACACAGCTGTTATGTTTCTGTTTTGTTTGAAATGCATAAAAATTATGGTTGTCTAAAATAGCAGTTTTTGGTGCTGAGTTTCACCAAACTGATTCTGAATGATAATTCAGATTACTTTCATTTATTCAATTCATAAAGGTTTTGTGTTTGTTGTATATTGTTGCTAGTTTTCATACTCAAGCTGTGAAAAAGCATGTTTAAAAATTAAATAACAACATTTATAAAGCCGAATCAACTTTAGTTTTGCTTTTTTGTTTCTGAATAAATTATTCAGCTGGTTTATCACCTTGTGATATTTTCATTTTTATGCTGCTGGTGTGACTTAAATAGTGTTTGAAACTTATTTTCTGTCTTGTGTTTTAGTTGTGAGAATGCAAATGAATTAAAACTGTGAAGTTGATCAACAGTGAATTCTCCATGCAGCAGTAGTGATGTTATGAGAGCATTAATGGGAGCATTAAAAATGTTTGTTTTGTTTTTTTTTTGGAAAAGTAACTCAAAAATTACTTTTAACAGTGATGCATTACTTTTTGGTGTAAGTAATCAATAAAGTAATTGAGTTACTTTTTGAATGAATGTAACTAAGTTAGTAACTATAACTAATGACTATTTTTTCAGTAACTAGCACAACACTGATACTTATACATATTCAGTCTAAATAAAATTAATACTTTTTTTGCAACCTATATTATATAAAAAAAACTCACCTTGTAACAATGTTGTATATCTTTCACTGCTTCCTTCAGTCGTCTGTCTCTGTTCTGCATCTTGGCTTTACTCAAGACTGCTGTAACAGAAAGACTGGCCGGGTTTGTAAACTCGTGAATGGAAATCTGGGGACCTTTTCGAGTAGGTTAACTTACTGTACTTACCAACACATGCCCCATGCGAACTGGGCATATAAACAAGTCGGCAGCAAGACCCAATTGCGCTACAAAGACACTAAAAACGTCCGTGATTAGGTATAAAATAACGCGAATCATATACGGCCTATTTCACGTGTTATGGCGACGTTACGTAAGACGTCACGTTGCTATGGCAATGACGTGCCAGACCCCCATTGTGCCAGACTAATATTATTTTTTCCAAATTTCGTTACAGTGACAATTTTGTGTTATATTAATTTCGATTGTAATGCGTTTATTGATCACATTATTACCGTTGATAAAAATGGGGGTGAACATCAGCATAAATCGTGTTTTTTTTAAACAGCTCTGCTCTGGTGTTCCAGGTTTAAGTTGATTGATTTTGTTTCAAACCATAGACTGTAAAACAAAAGTAAAATGAACCCAGTAATATTGAATAGCAATTAAACAACCTTTTTGAATTTTGTCAAAATGACTTGAAGTGATAACTCCCTTAAATATAACCCACATGAAAAAAATGCTTTAGTAATTCAAAGTAAATACTTTAATGTTAGTTAAAAAGTAGTTTTTCAAACGATATAGTAATATCCTTGAATTAGCCAATCTGTTGTTTTAACTCTGTGTGCTAGTTACTGTGGCAATACAACAACTATAGTCTAACTATGTACATTTTCTACAACTAGGTATATTAGACTTACACACCACAGCTTACAATTTAAAACTAAAGAACATTACCTGACAAAAGTCTTGTCATCAATCCCAGTTGTAAAGAGAGGGGTCTGGGTGCAGACCTGGTGCAGTGCAAACTGAGCTGCATCCAATGCTTTTTAATGGGCTCACCTAACCTCACCCCTAACCCTAACCCTACCCCTCACAGTGACATCACTCGCTCCATTTGAGTGCATTGTGTCTGACATTGCATCGCTGAATGATGCAATCTCAGCTTGCATCATAAAGGCTGCATCCAGATACTATTGGTTGTAAGAGCAACAAATTATAACTTGACATCTAGTTGATCATTGGAAAAAAGTGGCAGAGGGTAGATTTTTCTGATCAATCATCTGTTGAACTGCATCCCAATCATCATAAATACTGCAGAAGACCTATTGGAACCCGCATGGACCCAAGATTCTCACAGAAATCAGTCAAGTTTGGTGAAAGAAAAATCATGGTTTGGTGTTACATTCAGTATGGGGGCGTGCGAGAGATCTGCAGAGTGGATAGCAACACCAACAGCCCGAGGTATCAAGACATGTGTGCTGCCCATTACATTGCAAACCACAGGAGAGGGCAAATTCTTCAGCAGGATAGCGCTCCTTCTCATACTTCAGCCTCCACATCAAAGATCCTGAAAGCAAAGAAGGTCAGGGTGCTCCAGGATTGCCCAGTTCAGTCACCAGACATGAACATTATTGAGCATGTCTGGGGTAAGATGGAGGAGGCATTGAAAATAAATCCAAAGAATCTTGATGAACTCCGTGAGTCCTGCAAGAAGGCTTTCTTTGTCATTCCAGATGACTTTATTATAATAAGTGATTTGAGTCATTGCAGAGATGTATGGATTTCATCCTAGCTCATGAGAGTCAAACACAATAATAATTCTTTTTCTCTGCAAGCATGACTTTATATTCTTTACTCTACATTATTTCTGTGACAAGACCTCACTCCAAAAGTCAGACCTTACTGTCGTAATTAAAAATCAAGGCATGATCATATTTTATTTAGCTAAAATAAGCGTAATCTGGAGGCCTTTGCCTTTCATATACGCCACTTCTGATACCAAATGATCAACTAGAAGTCAAGTTATTATTGGTTGTTCCTGAAATTTGGATAACCCCATCACTCCCCAAGGTGCTTGTTGTTCACCATTTTCAAGGGTAGTGGTTTCAGCCAAAAAGATTCAATCTTCTTAATGGAAAATTCTCCTACTTCTTAAATGTCAAGAACAGAGAGTGAGTTCGGCCAAAAATGATAATGTACTCACTCTTTACACTCCCTCAAGAGATGCAAACCTTTATGAGTTTCATTCTTCTGTTAAAGAGATTTTAAAGAAAGCTGAAAACCAGTAACAACTGACTTCAATAGTAAGAAAAACAGATACTATGACAGTCAGTGGTTACAAGTTTCCAGCTTCCTTTAAAAATATATATTTAAATATATATATATATATATATATATATATATATATATATATATATATATATATATATATATATATATATATATATATATATATATATATATATATATATATATATATATATATATATATATATATATATATATTGTGCTCAACAGAAGAAGAAAAAACTCAAAGAGCTTAGTAACCAATTGAGGGAGTGTAAATAATGAGTATGTTTTCATTTTTGGGTGAACTATCCCTTTATGAGCTAATTTTGATTTCAGGGTGAACTATTCATTTAACAAAGTGTAGTGTTTTTCTCTTGTAGAGTTTAACATTCCTCATATTTCAATAATTTAATCAAATGTAAAGTCATTAAAAGCAAATATTGTGAAAATGTCTCACATGGACACCATGTTTACCCACAGTAATTCTACAGAAATGGTAAATGATACACTGAATAAAATACAAGACTTTAAATACAAAACTTTTATAACTTTGAAAAACCTTTAGTTACAGTTAAGCATTTATTTCTGTTGCAGCCTGAAATACAGTTCTAATGCAAATTGCTCCAACATCTGCTGTAAAATTCTCAAAGCTGTTCTGGCTTCAGATGACAACAGCAGAAAAAAAAGATCACCTCCAGTCATTGCTTCCTTCCATGTGCATTAAATGAACTTTTCAGACCAGTGGCAAGGTGACTTCTGTTAGCTGCTGCAGGCTCCGCCCTCATTCACACCAGCCAATTGTTCCTCGATGCGGATTGGCTGAGAGACTTGCCAGTTGTCTATTGTACCAAGTTGTGTGGTGAGCAATATTTTGGCTCTCATGCTGGAGTCAAAAGTGAACTGACACTCGTATGTTGGTTTTTAGCATTAACAGACGGAGCGATTCGCCCACCCCTAACCCTCCCAGCACTGAGGTGAGTGTGCTGGCGTCAGTGTCAGCGAATGCCTCATGGTTGTTTTGCTTTGCTTTTTTTGAGCTATGCGGTATAACATCACTTATAAGGGCTTAAAAATAACCTTGAGTTAAAAACCATAACAAAATAATAATCCTTCTTCACCACACATTGAACTTTTTACAGAATGAGCAGGATTATGTTTTATTAATGTTGAAATGCACTGTTTAAAATCAAGGGTCAAGTCTAACAAGGAAATCGTTCTTCCAGCGGCCTCTTTGAAAGATTAGGTTTAATCCCCATGACCTTCAATTTTTAGATAACTGTGAAAACTGTAAAACCAGACGAGCTTAAACAGTGAGCAGCTGCATTAATCTGCCCTTTCCATGAACACAGTTGAGGAAGTGAGGATTCTGTTTTATGGGCATCATTATGTGAGGAAATCCTGTCTTACTTTGTTCAGAAAGCACATTATGGTCATTTAAAATGCCCCTATTATGCTTTATTAAATATTATCTTTCGTAAATTGTGTAATGTAGCAGTTTTAAATGAAAAAAAAAAGTCTGCAAAGATTTAAAGCTCAAAGAACAAATATTGTTATTGCCTCCTAAAAAAGATTTGATTCTGAACTGCTGAAATGAGACTTCAAGAATTCCTGTTTCACTTCCGTAACTGATCTACATGCTATAGGCCTTCATTGGCAGCCTGAGATCAAAGCCTCAAACACTTTAGCTGTGCTGTCAGCATCATGCCGAGAAGATCCATTTATAGCCAAGGCAATTATTAATCTGGTGTAGCATTAATTCTAAAACAAACAGTCATGAATTTAATGGTAAAAATGCCAAAAATTCTAAAACAAAAATCTTTACAGAGGGGGAAATATGTATTCAACACGTCACTATTTTTCTCAGAAAACACATTTCTTAAGGTACCGTTGACTTGAAATTTTTCCCCAGATGTTGATAACAACCAAAGAAATCCATATATGAAAAGAAAACAAATCTCATTAGTTTACAAATTAAGTCATGTGTAATAAAATGAAATGACGCAGGGAAAAATAATTGAACACATGAAGAAAGGAAGGTGTAAAAAAAGCAGTGAAAGCCCAGACAGCAGCTGAACCCTCTCAGAAGTTATTCAGCAACCCTCTGCCCTTCCTCATAGTGAACTGATATTAGCTGCTTCAGTCCAACATCTACCTTACCAGGTTGTCTATATATTTTAATCCCTAATATATATGATAAATAACCATGAATTGACTTTCCCAGAATTCCCTGCATGGTGCTTTACTTTTTTGTGTTTTGGCATTACTGTGGTTCTTTTAGTTTGCTTTTTTTCTCATCCGTGATGTACATTTGAGTTTTATGTAACATTGAATATTGACAAATAATGTTTATTGCATTACTTTTATTTAATATGTGTTACCATCATGGTGTTTAGTAGTTTTGTAAATGACTTCGAGAGCCCCTTCTACACTATACAGTATTTACGGTATTTATCTGTGAAATTGATAATGAACTGTTCAAAATATGATAGAAACGTAAAAGAATTGAAATTTCTTTAGAGTAAATTGCCATATTTTATACATTTATTTTACATACATACAGGTGTGGATGAAAAAGTCATATGATAAGCAAAGCTCAACAGAAAGAACTTTTCCCACAAGCAGAGAAGAGGCATGCGCTACTAATACTGTATATAGAAGGCGCTTAGTGTCATTCACACACATACGAATACCGTCATGGTAACACACATTAAATTAAAGTAATACAATAAACATTATTTCTCTACATTAGATGTAACATAAAACTAATGTACATGCCTTAAAAAAAAGAACTCATAGAAAGTGTCTTGCAAGGAATTCTGGGACAGTGGATTTACGATTATTCACTGAATATATTAGGGAAATGTCCTGATAAAAAGGTTACTGATTTTTATTGTAAAAATATTTGACAATTTCTACCATATTTTTAACTGTAAAGTTCCAGCAAGCATAGCTGCTATTTTAGTATTTACCATTTTTTATAGTGTAGCATAAAAACTCACTAATAAATTTAAAATCACCGAAACACCTCACCGAGGCAGCCGATTCAAATGTTATTATTCGATTGAATGGGCATTATCAGTGGTTATCAGCTGATAGATATGGGCCAGTAGGAGCCTTCTGCACCTATTGGTAAGCTCAGAAGGCTGTTATCATCCATACTTATGGTTAATCAGCTATAAATCACATACGGCTGCCGGAAAGTTAACGAGCATTTATTAAATTTCTCATTAATTGTATATTATTAACGTCTACCCCTACTCCAACCCTACACCCAACCATCACAGTAATGTAAAAACAGATCTGGATCAGGAGTAGTCTCTATAAGTATAGCTGAATAACCATGTGGATGGATGATAACAGCCTTCTGAGCCTACCAGTAGGCGCAAAAGGTCCCTACTAGCCCATATATATCAGTTGATAACCACTGATAACGGCCATTCAATCGAGTTATAACATTAGAAACGGGTGGCAGTGGAGGCTCTCTAAAAATGAGGTGACAAAAATGTACATTATGCAAAGATGGAAGTGATTTCTTGACCTTGAATGCATGTAGCTCGATTGCAGGAGAAATGCAGAAACATTACTGTAGGATCCATTAGAATAAATAACAAGATCTAGTAAAATGAAATCGCATAATAGGGACACTTGCAAACTTCAAAAATGCAATCATAAAATTAAATCGCATAGCACTTTTAATTTGAAGGAGTCTTTGATGGAGGTTGAAAGTTTCACTTCATCAAACTTGGAAGCTAAATTAAAAATGCTATAATTCAGCATTTACACCCCGTAACACATCTATC
The DNA here is from genome assembly GCF_903798145.1 of Danio aesculapii. Classification (NCBI taxonomy): domain Eukaryota; kingdom Metazoa; phylum Chordata; class Actinopteri; order Cypriniformes; family Danionidae; genus Danio; species Danio aesculapii. Next base: position 44,854,922 of record NC_079439.1, on the reverse strand, counting down.
AGCCAGTGTGAACCTGTGATAATAAGCCATGCCACTCAACTCGAAGCGTTTTCTTAGTTTAAGTGTAAAATCTCCTTTTGAGACCTAATGTTGTGTTAAAGGCACAAGTTTTGACTTTAAAATCGAGTGGTTTTATGGTCGTAACCAGGTGTGTGAAATGTCTTGTACGCCTCATTTCAAGGGGGAATTATGAGCAGCACCGAACACAGTGAAGCATTTGGTCACACATTGTAAGGGTACGAGGCACAGCTGGAGAGCAGGGTTAGGTGGGAATCAAGTGCAGGTTTAACGAAGGCTTAATGCATGCTTAATAACAGCCCTGTGGGGGCTGGATAGAGAGAGAACAATAACTTACAGCAACCTATTGGGACATACACTCACCGGCCACTTTATTAGGTACACCTGACCAACTGCTTGTTAACACAAATTTCTAACAACCAATCACATGGCAACAATTCAATGCATTTAGGTCAAGATGATCTGCTGCGGTTCAAACCGAGCATCAGAGTGGGGAAGAAAGGTGATTTAAGTGACCTTAAACGTGGCATGATTGTTGGTGCCAGACGGGCTGGTCTGAGTATTTCAGAAACTGCTGATCTGCTGGGACTTTCACACATAACCATCTCTAGGGTTTAGAGAAAATGGTCTGAAAAATAGAAAATATACAGTGAGCAGTGGTTCTGTGGGCACAAATGCCTTGTTGATGCCAGAGGTCAGAGGAGAATGGTCAGACTGATAGAACTTCTAGCTGATAGAAAGGCAATAGTAACTCAAATGGCCACTCGTTACAAACGAGGTATGCAGAAGAGCATCTCTGAACGCACAACATGTTTGAGCCGGATGGGCTACAGCAGCAGAAGACCCCACAAGGTGCCACTCTTGTCAGCCAAAAGCAGGAAACTGAGGCTACACAGATGAATGGAAAAAACTGCCTGGTCTGATGAGTCTCAATTTCTGCTGCCACATTCGGATGATAGGGTCAGAATTTGGCATCAACAACATGAAAGAATGGGTCCATCCTGCCTTGTATCAACGGTTCAGGCTGGTGGTGGTAATGTAATGGTGTGGGGGATATTTTCTTGGCACACTTTGGGCTCATTAGTACCAAACGAGCATCGTGTCAACGCCACAGGCTACCTGAGTATCTTCTGATGGCTACTTCACTATACTCAAATGGCCTCCACAGTCACCAGATTTCAATCCAATAGAGCCCCTTTGGGATGTGGTGGAATGTGAGATTCGCATCATGGATGTGCCGCCGACAAATCTGCAGAAACTGTGGAATCTCTGAGGAATATTTCCAGTACCTTGTTGAATCTATGCCACAAAGGATTAAGGCAGTTCTGAAGGCAAAAGGGGGTCCAACTCGGTACTAGTAAGGTGTACCTAATAAAGTGGCCAGTGAGTGTAAATAAACTGTAAATGAAAGCGGCTGTATTGCAAGATCCAAAATTATTTTGCAATACAACTTAACCTATTATGAGTTGACTAATGATGGAATCATGATCTACATGAGTTTGACATAATAATAATAACATGTTAGCTAAACAGAGATGTGTATTTAAAGGGGTTAACACATCCAGCTCCACTAATAGTCAGCTAAGACAGATAATGTTTTGGTTTAAAGCAGTTTATGATATAAAATATGGCTTTTAATAGCGCAGTTACTGAATGTAAGCTGTGCAGAATCACGTACAGTGAGTAATCTGCTTAAGTGTGATGCCTGATGAATCATTAAAGTTCAGTGATCCTGACAGGTGCTTAGAAAGGACACAGCTTCATTTCAAAATGTGACATTTATTTTATTCAAATAAATGCAAATATAAAAGAACGAAAATACAGGAATGTCTGAAACTGAATAAGGAAAATGTCAAGACGTGATTAAATGAGATATCTGTGAAATCTGTCATGGTGAGATGTACTAAAAGCAGTGGTGTGTATGGAGTGCAACTGCAGAAAAACACACGACAAACACGGTGCTTAAGACTATGGTGGATCTGGGTGTTTTCAGCTTTCTGAGCATTTCATGTTGGTACACTGTAAAAATGCAGGGTTCCACACAAGTCATTAATGTTGTCCCTACACAAATTAAGTTAACTTAACACTTTTAACAAATTTATGTGGATTGAACATAAAAAATTAAGTTGTCCCAATGAAATCTCAAGAATTGTGTTGTTTTAGCTCATTTTAAATAAGTTAAATAAGGAAAAAATATATAATTTTTTGAGTGTAAAAAATAAATCAAGATATCAATGTTCTACAATTCACTTCCGAATTTACTCCTTGTTCATTTGTGTATTTGTATTTTTCTATCTAATTTGCATTGTTATAAGGCAATATTGTGTACTACTTTTATAAAGTACTACTGAATTTATCTGCAAACCCATTGTTTTCAGAAAAAATGGTAAAAAAAAATTCAGATTAATAATACATAAAGCAAGAACACGATAATTATCCTTGTGTATACTACACTTGGTAAAAATAAGTTACTATTGAAATTACATTCATTGGCCGGACTGCAGTAAGACATAAGGCACTATAAGCACAAGGGCTGCAAATACTATTGCATAAAAAATTTAATATAACAAATTATGAACTTAATTAAACAAATTATCATTGTTAATAGATTGTTTCTTTGCATTTTATGTACAAAAATAGTGCAGAGCTCTCATCTCTGAGGTGCTAAAAACTACCTATTATTTTTATATTAAAAGTCTACATCAAAATGTTTGATTCCAAATAAAAGTCAAGGTGCAATTTAGATTTTTTTTTTTTTGCATAAAATATACATTAAAAATAAGAAAGAAATTATGGCTGGGGTGCTTAATGCAACAAAAAAAAGAATAAAACCAATTGTGTACACATGTGAAAGATTTACAATGCCTCCACATGCAATAAAGCGCCCAAAATATTAAAACCCACGTGATCCACAAATAAAATAAAAACATAAATATAACAATAAAGAATGCATCATAAAAATGAAAACTTACAAACAAAAAAGTAAATAAGCAAAAACAATAATAAAAAAGCAAAGCAGTGCTGTGGTGAGGATGAGTTGGATAAACGGTATGTACACTAGAGCTAAACAAATATGCAAATATCTCATTTAAATAGTTTGTGATCTGTGATGTATAAAAAGAAATATAAAATAAAGCTGAAAATGACACTCACCTAGCTATCCATGAAGTGCATTAGTTTAACTTGTAAGTGCCACTCTGAGAATAACACTTCCACGCATTAAATTTGGTTCTTTCTTTTTTTTTTTTTGGAAGGGGGTGGAGGGAATATTAATTAGCGTCCCTACAATCGCGATGCTAGAAACAAAGAAATAATTAAACAAGGGCATTTTTTTTTCCTCCCCTAATGGTCTTGCCATCTTGCACACTTGCATGCCCACCGAATGCGAGCCACTGCGCCCCATTCTGTTCCCCCCTCAAACTTGATGGTTGTTGAACTTATTTTTAGTGTCATTTGATAAGCTTCCCTGCTTGCACCGAGACATCCCACTGACCCAGCCACTGGTCATTGTCTATACCACTTCCCGTCAAAGCCGGCACGCTTTGTCAGATTTCGACTCGAATATCCATTTTGCATCTGAAGTAGCGTATCGAAAGTGACTGGATCGTTCGAGCCTTTTTCTTCAGCTGCCGCCCCCTTCCTCCCCCACAGTGTTTGCACTGACACTGACATCATTCGCCATCGCCGTCATGACAGCGCGTTAAAGAAATCTAAAATAAATATATATTGCTCGCTTTTCTGTGCGCAAGCGGAGGGGGGAGAGCGACGCAGATCATTTCTGGAAATGAACAATACTCATCCGTCCGTCGCCCCTTTCGGTTTGATCTCTGGAGTATCTTGGATGGATGGATGGATGGCTGAAGAGTCTATTTTAATAAATAAAACCCTACAGAGGTCAAATACATGTCTAAAGTTGCTTTTTTGATGTTTGATCGATTAAAGTTTGATGCTGCCAACTTTGATTTTCCTGCTGCACAAATACTGAGAGTTGTGACGGTTGGACAGCAGTACTAAAGTACAGTGTAAAAGCTGTAACTGTAGGGCATGCTTTTGAATTGCGTACATCTATGCATTGGTGAGCACAGAACAGACTGCCAAATAAGCGGGGAGGATGCTCTAACCATCAGAGGTAAAGCTGTCCCTCAAAACCTTGCCGGAGAGCTTTGGTCACGGGGTGTCTTGCGGTGCAATAACGCTCTATTAATTTCTCTGCGCTGTCCTCGCATTGATAGAAAGGTGTCTTCACAAACTAAAGGGCAAAGTCTTACTGCGTCCAGTACCTTAGGGCGTTCTGTCTACAATTTGTCATGCGTGTGCACTTCTCAGTGTTAAAATGACAAGATCTCTAGTCAAAGAAGCCCCGCTAGGCATCCGATGATAGTGGGCTTGGAGAGATTTTTGTGAAGAGACATTGCCAAGAGGCAAAGTACTTCTGCACTCCATGAGCCCACTGGGATTAGTTCTACTTCCCAGCCAACGGCAAAGAGCCTCATCTCATTCTGCAATTTTTTTTTTTTTTTAAATAGCCTCCGTCTGTGTCCATAAGATTCATATTTTAATTCTTTTTTTTTTCTCACAGAAGGCACAATATGGTCAGAACACCAAAACGCCTTTGCTGTGCATTAAAGCTAACCAGATCAGCTGCAAATTCACACACTTCTTTTTTGTGTGTGTGTGTTAATCTATTTAGTCACTGCCTTTCTGTGGCTTGAGAGAGAGATAGCAGACCCAGAATTGTACGTTTTGGAAAGCCAATACTTGAGATGCTCTGAAGTGGCCAAAGACAAGCTATGACATCTCGAGGAAATTATGCTTTTTTTCTCTTGTCCAATCTGGAACACTTGGAAGTCAAAGTGTTTCATATTCTAGAGCTTGTCCTCTGTTGATGCTGCATGCGACTGAAATTCATACAGCGACCCTAGGAGAAAAAGAAAAAGAGGATTCATTCATTAACTGATTGATTCATTTATTAATTTTTAATTATTTATGGTTTAATATTATTACAACATTTATTACTGCAAGAATTACTGTCAAATATCATTACTATTTTAATTATAATTAATATCATCATCAAGATCATGTGTCAATTTAACACATCATGTCAGAGTAGGAAAATGTCTCTGGAAATAAACATAACATTTTAAAAAGATTATGAAATGAAAACAAAATGAATATTATTATAAAATAATTTTCAGGATAACATTTTTGCTTATTCACAGAGTTATAATTTTAAAATAATCCTAAAATGTCTTTTAACTACAGCACAAAGTGTCATTGTATCTCACTGATGACTGCTCTATAGTGTGTGTCACATCAGCTGCAGAAACTGGGTGCGCTGGCACCAAGAGGGAGCTCTCGCCTAGCGTATAACAGCCACACAAACGCGCACACATGGGCCATCATGTGTGATGCATTATACTTGCTGTATTTTTTAATGTTCTACAGAAACTCACACACACGTTCATCACACAGAACTAATAACTGCTCAAAAAATTAAAGGGAACACTTACACTTAATTAAACAACACAATGTAACTCCAAGCGTTCCCTTTATTTTTTTGAGCAGTATATATTTCCCCCCAGCATGTATGACTGATGACTGGCGTGTAACAACCAACAATGAAGAACTAAAATCGCAGTCGCCTGCCCTAGTTTCAACTCATAATTGGCATTAGATATTGGAAGAAACCCAGCGTCTTCATAGACTCTCCACGAATAAGGGGCTTTACGTTGTCCCTGCATTGTAAGCCAAGTGAGGCGCACCCTCTGCGATAGATCTCACTCCGTCAACAAATAAGGCACATCAGATGCTGTTTTGGCCAGCGCCGATTGTGTGGCTAAGTTTACTGGATTTTGCAGGCTTTGAAGCAGGAACTCTGAAAAGCTGTCTGCCTCCAACACAAAGGCTGTGATGGGACTCTGCTGTAAGATTCGACCAGGTGCAGAGCAATACGGTCAGATCCAAACCCACGGTCAGTCCCGTTTTAACTCTATCGCTCCCGGGCAAGAGCACTTGGCAGTGGACACTGAGTACATGCACTGTCACACTGAGATAGACAGAGCCCACCTGTGCAATGAGGATAGGAAGACCATGGGCTATATGTCAAGGTGATATTATTGGATAGTGTGTTTTGGGTAAATGTAGAGTTTTACCTTACTTTCTTACTCATAAGGTGCAAAATGCATTTACTTTTTTCTGTTTTTTAAAAACTTGATACAATGAATTTCACAAGAACACCGTAACACTCACAAAATCACATTTTCTAATGCCCTATCATGAATTTTGGAAGTAACTAATGTTAAACTGTAAAAAAACCACTGAATTCATTCATTCATTTTCTTTTAGTCTCTTTTTTAACCAGCGTAATGAACCGCCAACTTATCCAGCATATGTTTTAGGCAGCAGATGCCTTTTCAGCCACAACCCAACACTGGGAAACACACACTCATTCACACACATACACTAAGTCCAGTTTAGCTTATTCAATTCGCCTATAGCACATGTCTTTGAACTGTGGGGGACTGTGAGCACTCAGAGGAAACCCACACGAACACTGGGAGAACATGCAAACTCAACACAGAAATGCCAACTGACCCAGCCGGGACCAGCGACCTTCTTGCTGTGAGGCAATCGCGCTACCAACTGCTCCACCGTGACGCCAAAATGCTGAATTGTTTTTTTTTTTTTGGAAAATCTTGAAATGTTGTTGTCTTGCTTTCATAATAATGTATCTTACAACAATATATGTATTTTATTTATTCATTTAATTTATTCATTAGCATTAACCAATTGAGATGTGACATTTCTGTTTTGAGGGGGTCCCACAGTGTACAAAACAACAAAACAGAATAGACCAAAAAAAAAAAAAAACCACACACACAGACAAACAGGAATACAAAAAAAAACAAAAAAAAAATATTTGTACTTTTTTAAGAAAACTATTCTGTTCGTTTAGGCGGCATTTAATGTACAATTTTTTAAAATATTTATTAAAACTTTAACTGCTTTCTTATTGTATGTAGTTTCAAATTAAATTATAACTCCAGTCATTATTGCTTTTATTACGATTACCATTAATAATAAAAATAATAATAATAAGAAAAAAAAATAAAAAATAAAAATAATAATAATAATAATAATAATAATAATAATAATAATAATAATAATAATAATAATAATAATAATAATAATAATAATAAATATTAGAGTGATCTGAGAAGGATCATTTGACTCTGAAGCCTGGAGTAATGAAACTGAATATGCATCATTAAAATCACTGAAATAAGTTATTAAATTAAATTATAACTTATTTTTGAACAGATATTTTATAGTGCAATAGCATTACACAATATTACTATTTGTACTGTATTTTTAGTGAAATAAATGCAGCTTTGGCGAGGAGGACGAGCTTATTTTAAAACATTTAAAAATCCTATTGACCCCAAACTTTTGACCGGTAGAGTGTACTGAATATGTATGCAAACAGGTAATATGCCAAACTTGAGTTTCAAATTGCATCGGAAAGGTGATTAAAAAAGTGTTTAATTTTTACTTTGGAAAAGGTACAAGAACCCTGAAAAAATGTTTACAGTAAGGTCTCTCTATTCTCCTAACAGTTCATCCTTCCAGTATTAAAAAGAAACTCAGTAGACAATGAATAACCCCAAACACTCAATATGGGCCTATCCACAGCAATATTACTGCTCTGTTAAAAATTACTGAACTGTAGGGATTACAAAGATGAACAAATGTGATAGATACAGTATGCTTGTGATAATAATGTCACATTAAAGTACCAAACATAACATTATATGTACTGTATGATGGAGATGGACACATCTAAAGCACAAAGCCAAACCATCACTCAGCCCGTTTTTACTTAATAGTTTATACAATACAGTATTGTAAACTATATAAACAATATATGGATTATATAGCACAACCTTATTATTTAAATGATTCATTTCAGTTCTTTTGAATGGCAATTCCCAAAACTGGTGCAACCAATAATCTGAAATGCAGTTTAAGGTTGATAAAAGCCTGACTGTATGTTTTAAAGTCACAGCATGGATTCTCTGTGCTAAATTGGTCAATATGCAACACATATTTCACTTTAATTATCACTCATAACACCGTGACACGACAAAAAAAAAAAAAAATCAAACGACATCATTTGAATGCTGCCGGATGCATAAAAGCAGGATTAATTACAGCACACTGAGTTTATTAAAAACCGATGAGAGAGATTTCTCATGGTTTCATGCCATCTTTAAGAGATCACACAAGGCTGGGTTCATCAAGAGCTTCACCTCCGTGACCCCACACATATGCTACACCTATACAGATCAGTCAAACACAGACAGTCTGCTGGGGGGCCATCATTACCCCTCAATCTCTGCTCTCTCTCCGAGCTGCACCATTCTGACGGCCACCAGACTTCACAGAAACATGTCTGCTGCTCTGATTAGCCGTGTGCTTGGGCACCTGTCCAAAGGAGGAGTCTGCATGTGTTTTTGCAGCTCATCTTCTGCTAGCCGCTCTCTGGAACAGCTTGATTCCCCCAACCCTGGGAACTCCCAAAGGAGCTGTCTTGCACTTTCTGTTCCTTAAAGGAGTGAGATCCAGGAATGGAGAAAGGTGGAACTTGGAAATTAGCCCATGTTCTTCTTAGGACCATCCCAGCACATGAAATAAACACCATTTTTATTTTCATAAAAAGATGTATAATAGTGTGTACAGACATCAATCAGAGGTAAAATGGCCTTTGTGTAAATTGCCCATATACTGGCTGATTTCTATAAAAAGTAAATGGCCAATATTATAATTAAAAATAGTAATAGTTGTCAGCGCCAGTAGTCCAGTGGTACTGCACACTGACATAAAGCACCAACGTGCTCACGGTGACCCCAGTTCAATTCCCGGCTCGAGGTCCTTTGCCGATCCTTCCCCTCTCTCTGCTCCCAATGCTTTCCTGTCTGAATACTTAACTGTCCTGTCATAATAATAGGTTAACCCCCCCCCCCCCCCTCCAAAAAAAATTATTATAAAAAAAAAAGTAATAGATAAATCAAGTAATATATATGTTATATATACGTAGTGTTAAGTCTGAAATTATTCAAACCCCTTGCAAATTTTGACATGAAGTTACTTTAATTTTTTTATAAAAAATTTTATTACCGTAAATGACACAGGCTTCTGGCTAAAAGATAAGACAATAACTATGTTTCCATCCAAAAATGTGCATTAAATGTATGTGCAAAACTGGAATATCCAATAAAAGACATGCGAACAAAGCAGCATTTCCATGGAAACGAATCTAAGTACAAAATCGTCACTTCCTGATTAACTGGCGCCAAATATCTACAGTAAAAACAGAATTTTCTGCGGTAGAAGCTGCGTCAATCTTTTCTTTATGTAATTAAGGTCTTGCTTCTCAGAAGACGATGCCAACACACAATGAACATGTGGGGGTGTTTGAAGCCATGAGACGCAGAGCACAGATACTTTTGACAGTTCTGGAGATCATTAATAATATAATAACACTAAACCTGAAATGGTTAAGGTGTTTTAGAATGACCATAACAACATCTCAGATGTTTTACAATGTGCTCAGCCTGCTGGTTTGCCTATTCACACACATTTTTATCATAACAGGATCTCTTATAACAAAATCACATGACCTTTTTTAATGAGCATACTGGAATTTGTTCGGTAAAAGTGTTTCCATCGTAGTTTATGTGCACCTTTTCTTATCGGATGAAAAGTTTATCCTACTCAGTTATGCACATACTTTATGTGCATTTTCAAAACTTATTCACATTTCAAAATGTGCATAAAAATAGGTGGATGAAAACATAGCTAGTGACTGTACAAAAGGCAAAATTGAAAAAATGTTTTTAACATTTTTTCTTCAATTTGAACAAAAAAAACTTTGTCGAAATTTGCCAGAGGTACGAATACTTTCGGGCTTGAATGAAAAATTTAATTAATGCTTAATATATATATAAATCACTTTTAGCTGCGCCTTTACTGAATGAGCACTGTGCTACGTCCGACAGATCGCACTATGTCTTTCTTTTCTATTTCATTCTTTTATAACATGTTTAAACACATTTTATCTGTTTTGATCTGTTTTAATCATTTTGTTGTTTCTTATTTTTATTTTCTTATACTTGTTTTTTATTCCTGTTTATGTAAAGCACTTTGAATGTGTATGAAATGTGCTACTGTATATACAGGGCTCAGCATATTTGAGTACACCCCTTACAAATCTCTCATTTAAATAATTATTTTCTACAGGAAGCTTTACAATAATATATTTGTGCATATACATTAGATTAATCAGTACTGAAGCCAAATCTGGAGCTAATCAGACAAAATAACTTACGATAATGGTCCAAAAACTAGCACATCCAAATTTATCTGTTATAGAAAAATATTAAATACAGTTTTTAAAAAGAGCAAAATTCTAGAAAAAACTAAAATTTATAAAATTTTGTTGAAATTTTGTAGTTTGTAATTTTGTTTTCCAATATTTAGCATGAATTTAAATGCATTATCTTTCTATTTCTAAAGATTTTTGGTGACTAAAATATTATTTTAATTAATATATCTGCTAATTAATTTGTTTTGTTAAGAAAACAGATACATGTAAGGGGAAAAATAATACATTTAAATTCAAATGACAAAAATAAATATCCCCAATTATATTTATTTTATGGTATCCATGAGTCCGGACAGCTTTTTGTCTAATACATTGATTGGGGTGTATCATTGACCTTTTTATTTGTAAAAACTACTGTGACATTAAACACAATAAGGTCTGTCTTCAAAAATGTCTGCACATATTGAATGTTTTAGAAGATCAAAATGGCACAGGAAGTGCAGCTGCAAACAGGCCCAAGGAAACTGCCAGAATGTGAGCAATCCTGCACTCTAGATCTGGCCCCCTCTATCTCCACACCCATGGTCCACATACGGCCCACATAGCACCGCCATCTGGTCTGGTGGAGATGCAGAACCAAGCCAAGAGAGCCTAAAATCTAACGCCTGCTGACAACTTGGATAAATTCTCCAGTCATTAAAAAGTGATATAGGCACTGGAACAGTGAATACATTAAAAGCCTCAAGAAAAGGACAGTTTGAGCCATCAGAAATGTGAAGAAGCTCTTGATTTTACGGTTTAGAAACTGTAACTGTCGCGAATGAATCAAAACGGATCCTCTGACAAGCATTACATTTTGAAAAAAAAGCATCTCAGCATGAATCTCGCAGGCTCTGGAAGACCTAATAATGCTTTACCCGCAGCTTGCTTTGAAAGTGAGAGTTGACAGCATGGTGGTGATCCCTGTAATTTAAGCCACAGCCACAATGAGCCAGTGTCTTTTGGAGGCGCATATAGACACCATAAATTACAAGGGCATAAAATTTACCCCTCCTCCTAATGACACGATATTTACAGCAAGTCCTGCTGGCTCAAATCAAGTCTTCTGGGTAAATAAAGTGGCATATGATCAGCAATCAAGAGCTGATGACTACCGCATTGACCCACGAGGCACAAGAAGAATGATGGTTTTTAATCTCGAGACACCAGTAAAAGTCCAGCACTGGTATTAGGTGTCATGGTGTTTACAAATTGGTCATTACTGGCTCACATTTTTTAATATAGTTATTAGAAGGTAATAATAAACAAAAACATTCAACGTGAGCCATTAACCTCTAAATGTCTCTGATCAAACTGTGGGGCAATGGTGCAAATGTCATTTTAAATCAAGAGGCTTATATTTTTCTATTTGTAATTACTAATCTATTCATAATAAAATCAAGCATTCTAATTATGTCTGGCAGTTTTGAGTTTATGTTTTTTTTTTCTTTATTTCTTACAACTGAATTTTTTACATGCAATTTATTCCTCTGATTTTCTATTTCTGATAGTTGAGAATTGCAGTTCTGATCCTATCTCAGACTTTTTTCCTGCAATTATCTTTTTTTTTCACAATTGTGATTCATAGGGCTATTTCTCATAGTTGTGATTATATACGTCTTCTTTCTCTTCCATTATTTATTACATCCCACAAAGGCTTTCTTGTAATTTTAACTTTGTACTTGGCAATTGTGCTTTTATATGCAGTCACAAAATGTGGAGTTCACCAATTGTAACTCTAAATTTGTAACTGTAATTTTTTTTTCTTCTCAGACTTGTGACTTTACCTCTTGCAGTTGTGATTTTACAGACACTCACAATTCTAACAGTATTTCTTGCATTTGTGAGTTCTTATCTGACAATTCTGACTTCCAAAATACCTCAAAATACCTTTTAAAGTAAGTAGTCACCAACTATCTTCAAAATATGTTTTTTGTGCTCAGCAGAAAATTATTAATCATAAGTAGGCCCATATAGAATTTGTGTTCACAGAAAACTCCACTAATTTCTGCACATTTTTGAGCACATCATTAGATCTATTTATTCAGTATAAATGTGAAATTTTATTCATACATTTATCATATTGTAGTAACTGTACTGTATAATGTGCAAATTTTAGATGTGCAATACAATTTGTAAAGTAATATTTTCTGACTTGGTTTTTTCAGTTGACTTCTTAGTGGATGTACAGTATTATACTGTTTGAGAGACCTACTATAGCTTTGTTTACCAAAAAAAAGTGGTTCTAATTAGATTTGCAATACAAATGTTAAATAAATGTTAAGAAGAGAGAAATATTTTTTAGAAAAAAAACATTTATTAAGTTTTTAGCTCAGCACAGAAATGGCAAAAAAATCTGCAGATTGCACTTTCAGAAATAAAGGTGGTACCTTTTTAAAGGGTACAAATTTGTACCCTTTATATTAATACATCAAGGGTACATTTTAGTACTTAAAAAGTACAAAAGTGTTCTGCTTAAATGTTTAGGTACTAATACATACTTTTGAGGTACCAATATGGACCCTTTAGTTACAAATGTGTACCATTTGAAAAGGAGTGTGTGTCTGGTATTGGTCATAAAGTTTGGAAATACACAAGAGTGGGATAATTTTCCAAAAATAAAAACCTTCCCCCTCCTAACTCTAGCACTACACTGTAAAAAATGCAGGGTTCCACACAATTAATTCATGTTGTCCCAACACAGATGGATTAAGTTAACACTTTAAACAAATTTATGTGGATTGAACACAATTTTTTTTAAATAAGTAGTTTGAATTCCTCCACAATTGTAAGTAGCTTTGGACAAAAGTGTCTGCTATATGACTAAATGTAAATGTTGATACTGACACAACCTATTCATTTACCATAAGGCCATTATTCAGAGATGTATACAAAATTATAAAATACAATGATTTAGATTCATAACTATTGCTTGATTAAAAAAAAGACTTAAATATGTCATTATATATGTCATTTTCAACTGGTATCACTTTCTTTCTTCCACAGAACTCCCAAGAATATATACTGAGAAATGTTTTTGAAACAACATGAAGGTAAGTCAATGAAAAAACAAAAACTAGTCCTACACAAATTCAGTAGTTCCCTTTTTAACCAATCGTGAATTATTCCAAATTTCTTCTGTGTAATTCTTGGATCTAACCGGGTCTCAATTCCCAAACCTACTTGAATTCAGTGTCAATACGTTACCACAGAAGACTTATCGCAAAGGTTGCCGATCATCTGATATCTGGAGATGACTTGCTCTGGGGAACCAATGTTTTGGAAGAGATCAAGTATACAAAGCTCGGCTTAGCGGCATGGTCACCAGAAAAGTCGTTTCCTGTGAAAGTAGCTTAAGCAAAGCTGCACTACATGTGCAGATGTTTTCTGCTCCCCGTCCTGTCTTTCTTTCCCCGGGTTTGTCAGAAAAAGTGCACATCATTGCCAGCTAACAGCTCTGGGCACCATCCCCTGGTTGTTTGAGAGAAAATGCCAGTCATTTTGGCGGAGCGCAGGCTCTCACAGACGGCACAGGCGGGCACAGATGGCACTAATGGACAAGCAGAATCCAACAGAGGGAGCAGGAACGAGCCACCGAGGAGAGCTTTTCCAAATAGCAGCAGTGAAAGCCAGGCCCTGCTCAGATTTAGCAAGGTTACCACTGCAGCGTTTCATCATAAAGAATTTAAAGTGATAAAATAATCATAAGGGGGGAGAAATCTGTTTGGCCCGATGCCAAGCGGATCAGATGGGAGGAGATTGTTCTTAGTTACTTACATGTTCCAGAGTAGCAAAACTTGAGACAGCAGGTATCTGCTCCAGCTTGCCAGTCGAGGAGCGCGGATTGTTGTTTGTGAATGTAGTAAATCCATGAATGTTTCATGCTCCCGAGGTTACACGCTTAAAATGATGCTCATTTTAGTGATTCGCATACTGCTCGCATTAATTATCATGAGCTTTGCAACCTAACAAACATTTAACACTGAAGTGTGATGTTGTGCATATTCTAGCTCCTTTTTCTGCAATCGTGATTAAACTTGTCATTTGTAATTCCCATAAACTGTGTAATTAACAATAAAAAAGCTTATATGAGTGGAATCAGAATCGCATTGTTAAAAAAATTTTTTTTTAAAGAATTAAAAAAAATAATCATAATAATAAAAATATAATTTCTCTATGAAAGTTAGATTTCCCCTAACAGTTGCATGGAATCAGAATCGCATTTCTAAAATAAAATAAAATAAAATAAAATAAAATAAAATAAAATAAAATAAAATAAAATAAAATAAAATAAAATAAAATAAAATAAAATAAAATAAAATAAAATAAAATAAAATAAAATAAAAAATAAAATGAAAAATATAAAATCAAAATAAAATAAAATATAAAATGTAACATAAAATATAAAATAAAAAATATAAATAAAATAAATTTAAATACAATTTAATATAAAATAAAATATAAAGTATAAAATATAAAACATAAAATAAAATAATAAAATTTAAAATTAAATAAAATTTAATTTAAATAAAATAAATTTTCTATTAAAGTTGTTTGTCTAAAATGTATACAGCAGCATATACAAAGATCTATTAAACAGTGTTTTACATAAGAAGCAATTTATAGGAGCTGTAATGTGCTTATAGCTGCTGTGTTTAATCAGCGAAACCCCTCAAGTCCCAGAAAACTCCACTTCCTCACTCCTCTGCTTGTATGTGACTATTTTCCCGCTTCCCCTCCTCAGAGAAATCTCACGACACTGCAAATGAGCATCCAAACAAAGCTGTTGGGCTCATCTGTACTTTTTCATTTCTGGCCTGTCTCTGCAGTCTCAACTGGCCTGCAGTCAGGCCCCTAGACACGATAAACATTCAGCTGCGCAAAAACCATAAGCTTGCATACAGACTCACGGTCCAAGAGAAAACACACAAACTACAATCTAAAAAATGGCAACTGTCATAATGAGCATTTAATACATGATTAAATGTGTGTAACATCCTAAAATCTGTGAATGTGTTCATTTGGTCCATGACATTATTACATTACATTACATTACATGACATTATTAGCTGTTGCTTTATCAGTAATCACAGACTCTTTCTCTCAGAAACAGATATTCATTTATCCATTTATACTTTGTAACATAATTAGAATATTATAGTAAAATTTTATAATAATAATTATAATTCCTTACATTTATATAGCACTTTTTTAGACACTCAAAACGCTTTACACTATGAGGGGAATCAATTATGATATAGGGATAGTTAGGAGGCCATGATGGATGGAGGCCTTGATGCCGGGGTTAAACCCCTACTCTTTTTTTTAAAAGGACATCCTGGGATTTTTAACGACCACAGAGAGTCAGGACCTCGGTTTAACGTCTTATCTAAAAGACGGCACTCAAAAAGCAGTATAGAGTCCCCTTCACTATACTGGGGCGTTAGGACACACCAACCGCAAGTTGAGCACCCCCTGCTTGTCTCACTAACACCACTTCCCGCAGCAACCTAGCTTTTCTATGTGGTCCCCGGGCGCAGCCCTGCTTAGCTTTAGTGGTGAGAGTCCATGTGAGAGTTGCAGAGAGCTAGCTGCTGGTAATATTGCATGTGATTATCTGAAGATGTGATAGTACAACAAGAGTCTGACTATGGACTATGGATATTACGCTGAATAAAAATGTAATAAAAAAAATTAGGTTGACACATTAAAGTTAATACTTTATTTGCATTTGTTTTTTTATGTACAGTATAGCTATAAAAAAAAGTAAGAGACCACTTAAAATTCTCCATTTCTCTGGATTTACTACATTTCCTAGGCATGGGAAAATTGTGATATTTGTAAAAATATGAATGTAAAAATGTTCATATTTTTTATTGTATGAAAGTATGAAAACATACCTCTAAAAAAAGTAACAAGTTAGGGTAATTAGGCAAGTCATTATATACCAATGGTTTATTCTGTCTAGCAGAAATAAAACAAAGAAGAAAAAATAGTTTGGGAAATACTGTGAAAAACTCCTTGCTCCTAAAAATAATTTGGGAAATATTTGAAAAAGAAAAAAAATTCACAGGAGTGAATTTTACTTCAACTAATCATTTTACTTCAACTGTTTATACTTTAAATTAAGAGGCAATGTCAAAAGTCGTTTACATAATAAAACAGAAATAACATTTTACTCAAACACATAACTATAATAAATTGTAAATCTTGAGAAAATTATTATTGTGGTGTCTTATTTTTTCCATATCTGCATGTTGAATCATGTTAAATGAAATTGAAAGCATAATATTACAGACACTCAAATACATAAAAACGTATAACTAAATTAACTGTCATTAAATATTTTAATAAACTAACATCCCAACCAGAAAGTAGCTACTGAGAGAATGAATGTGCAAAAAGCAGAACAAGTAACTGACTATATGTTTGTGTGACCCTCCGTTCCCCTTGGAGGACTCCTCTGTCTTCTGTTTCGCCTCCACCAGCGGGGCGGCAGGCGGGTCACATGTGATCTGGGCCACCGAGAGATGGAGGCATGCGACAGGAGTGCCGGTAATTGGAGGGAGCTGTCAGGATGGAGCAGCGTAGCGTCCGTGTGAGATTCCTGCCATTAGGATTGGACCACACACACGTGCCAGGGCGCCTACCATCTCGTGGGGTGGCATGCATTAAAGCTAGTGATGAAGCTAATGTGTGTGGAATCGCTTCTGGCACACAGCCCACAAAGAGGTCAAAGGGTGACCTGTTAGAGAGACTATAATGTAAAGGAAAGCATACAGCTTTTTATATTATGACTCAAGGTATCATGGACTATGACAATCCGGCTAACTAAATACAGTTATTTTTTTGCCCCAATGATATTTTTTGCTGTGTGCCAGTGGATTTAAAAAATATATGTTCAATGTTAATACTTATCTCTAAAATCTATTCTTTTTACTGAAGAAACTAAATTGACATATGATTAAAAGAAACACGGCAAATATAATTCAAATGATCTTTAGGAAACCTGTACAAAATAGGTGTTAAGAGTTACATATATACAGTTGAAGTCAGAATTATTAGCCCCCCTTTGATTTATTATTATTTTTTTTTTAAATATTTCTCAAATGATGTTTAACAGAGCAAGGATATTTTCACAGTATGTCTGATAATATTTTTTCTTCTGGAGAAAGTCTTATTTGTTTTATTTTGTCTTGAATAAAAGCAGTTTTTAATTTTTTCAAAAACATTTTAAGGTCAATATTATTAGCCCCTTTAAGCTATATATTTTTCTGATCGTCTACAGAACAAACCATCATTATACAATAACTTGCCTAATTACCCTAACCTGCCTAGTTAACCTAATTAACCCAGTTAAGCCTTTAAATGTCACTTTAAGCTGTATAGAAGTGTCTTGAAAAATATCTAGTCAAATATTATTTACCGTCATCCATGGCAAAGATAAAATAAATCAGTTATTAGAAATGAGTTATTAAAACTATTATGTTTAGAAATGTGTTTAGAAAAATCCTCTTTCCATTAAACAGAAATTCAGGAAAAAATAAACAGGGGGGCTAATAATTCTGACTTCAACTGTATGTATGTATATATATGCTTAAGATTTGTAATTGCCGTTTATTTTATAAACTACTGGCATAAAGATCACTAAAACACAAAGAGTTTCTACAGTCGGCAACAGTGAAATGTTAATTGCTTCAGGGAAATAACACAATTTTTTTTATAGACCTTTTTCTTCGTTGCATGGAGGGCGCCATAGTGACCAGCGCCTTCCGGTTGGGTGCTTAGAACTTCCGTTAAGAATTGTCATCAGCCAGAGCAGCGTTTCTCAACTGTGTTTCCAATTAGGCATGGGACGATTACCGTTTTCAAGGTATACCACGGTTTGGAACAGTTTTAAAACCGCCAAAATTTTCTGTTATACCATTCCTACGGTATATCTAAGATTTTATTTATTTTTTTGGTATGTTTATTTTGTTTAGTTTTTAGGACAACAGTGTCTCCAGCAGAA